>NC_056732.1:929950884-929964216 GCF_019279795.1 Protopterus annectens | reverse complement strand
TTATGGGAGCCTTCCACCTGTGTCCCTAAGTCTGTTATCACACTTTAGGTGTTTAGTGTACTGCCACCTATGTGGTACTTCACAGGAACATGTCCCTTCCCAAAGGGAATATCTATATATATATATATATATATATATATATATATATATATATATATATATATATATATATATATATTTCTTGGCATTGATCTTGAGGCCATGGCTCAGGCACCAAGCAGGTGTTTCTGTAAGGCCCTTCTAGAGAATATCCACATCATGTGGGGATTCAATATTGGCTACCAGTGTGCAGTCATCTGGGACCTTTGTTTACCAGAGTCCTTTACTGTTGGACTGTACTTCAGAGCAGTAGATGCCAAACAAGGGCAGTGCCAGGACTCTGCCCTAAGGTACTCCAACTGTCTCTTGTCTGGGGCTGGGGTTGGTGTCACCTACATTTACAGTGTGAGTTCTGTCAGTACAGCAGTTGGCAGCCCATCGGGTGACATAGGGATTAATGGCCAGCTTCATAGTTTCATAGTTTCATAGTATAGTACTAGGCTATCTGCCCTGGGGCATTTGTAAGCCTAGACATAGTGATGTGGCTTTTGCCACCCCATGAAATGGTACAAAAAATGTACAGAATAAATTTAGAATACTGTGCCTCTGTCTAGTAGTGACACAATGGAGGTCCCCTTATATAATAGAATTAGTTTACTGTGCACCTGTCTAGCAGTGACACAGATGTGACCCCTGGGGTAAACTTACGATCTCCCATCCACTCATCAAGATTTCTCTTGAAGAGAGTCAGTGAGGGGCTCTGCCTAATACGAACTGGGATCTTGTTCCAAAGCATGGAAAGCCTCTGGGTTATGAATCTATCCCTCCAGCATGTCCTATTCATACTTGTGCCGAGGTTTAAGTCTTTAGCTCTCGTGTTCCTGATGGATTTGGATTTTTTGAGGTGGAGCATGTCCATCAGATCCTGATGAGCAGGCGGTATGCTACTGAATAGAGCTGAAGTTTCTTTAGTCTGGCAGAATAAGATATATGTTGGAGACCCTTGATCCTCTTGGTGAGGTACTTTTGTGGTCTCTCCAGCTGTTGCAAATGCCGGGTGAGGTACATACCAAATGGGGCATTGTACTCAATCATGGGTCTGATGAGGGAGGAATATAGGGGTACAATGACATCCTTGGATCTGGATGTGAATCCCTTCATGATGAGGTGTGCAAGGTAGAATGTTTTTCTAACCACTTTGGCAACGTGGGTGTCAAATGAGAGGTCGCTGCCCACTTGGGTCCCTAGGTCTCTGATTACTTTTTCCGTACTCAGTGGGTTGCTGTCTATGTGATAATTTGTGGGTACTTTGTTTTTCCCAAAGGGGATGACTATACATTTTTTGGCATTTAGTTTAAGGCCGTGACTGTGGCACCAGTTGTCCATTTCTGTGAGGCCTTTTTGTAGGATGTATGTGTCTGATGGTGTATCGACTATGGCGCCTAGTTTGCAGTCATCTGCGAACTTTGTCAGCCACAGCCCTCCCATGTTTGCTTTAACATCTGAAAAATAAATGCCGAACAAGAGGTGTCCCAGGACAGATCCCTGTGGGACACCACTTGTGACTGGCTTTGAGTCTGACATTGCTCCAGCGATTTTAACTTTATGGGTTCTGTCCTTTAGCCAGTTTGCAACCCATCTAGTGACATAAGTGTTTACTTTTAAGCTGTTGAGCTTATCTATGATGCCTGAGAGGGGTATTGTGTCGAAGGCCTTAGCCAAGTCCAGGTATGCTGTATGGACTACTTTGCCCTCATCAATGGCTCTAGTGATTGTTTTGAAAAAGTCAACCAGGTTTAAAAGGCAGGATCTGCCCTTTACAAAGCCGAACTGGGTGGGGTCAAGTGTCTGTAGGTCCCCTATCTCTCTGTTATGAGTTCCATAATGATTCTTTCCATAGCTTTGCAGACCAGGCTGGTTAGGCTTATGGGGCGGTAGTTTCCAGGGTCTGTAGAGGCACCCCCTTTGTGGAGTGGGACCACTGTTGCTGTACGCCAGTGTTCAGGTACATATCCCGAAGTAAGGCAAAGGTTAAATAGCATTTTTGTGTGTGGGTTTAGCTCCTCTTGGAGTTCACGTAACACGCAACCCGGGATACCGTCAGGTCCCATTGATGCTGTGTTTTTTGCTTTGTTTAGGGCGGTTCTCACTTGGACATCTGAGATGACAATGAGATTACATTCAGCTGGGATAAGTATTTCTTCTTTTGGGGGTGAGGGAGGGGAGAAATTTGCACTGAACCTGTCAGCCAGAATGTTGGCAATATCTGTGGGTTCAGTGTATTTTTTGTTGTTGTGAACCAACTCTGAGCATATCTGAGGGTTTCTGCCCAGGTTTCTAACATAGCTGAAGAAGGCTTTGTGGTTATCTTTTGTGTCCTTAGCGATTTTTCTCTCAAAGTTGGCCTTGGATGTTTTTATGAGAGAAAGTAGTTTTCTGCTAATGTTGATCAGAGATGTCTTCCCTTCATGGGATTTTGCTCTGACGTGCAGTAGCTTCCTTCTTTTGTTATACAATTTGTTTATGGCTGAGGTCCACCAGACAGGACACTTACCTTTGGTGGAGGGGGACTTGGATTTATTTGGGATTGCATGATCCATGCATTCTTGGAGATGTCCATAGAAAGAATTTGTGAAGGATTCGGCATTGTGGGATGTGGTATCCACTGGCACAGTGGGCTTAAAGGATACCATCTCAGTCTTAAGAAGAGTGAAGTCTGCTTTTCAGAAGTTTTTCACTGTGGTCTTTTGTGCTGGGGGTGGAGGTGGGATATGTATATCCAGGGTGATTAGTTTGTGGTCAGATCTCACTAGTGAGGGGTATACTTCCGGTGTGGAGCATTTTCTCCCCATGTTTGTGATGATCAGGTCTAGTATATTATCTCCCCTAGTGGGAGATGTGACTAGTTGTTCCAGTGCATTTGAATTTATGAATTCCAGGAACCTTTGGGCTAGGGTATTAGGGCTAGAATAATGTACCCAATCTATGTTTGGGTAGTTGAAGTCTCCCAGTATGATGGTATTTTGTGATACATTCATATCCTCCAATGTCTTCAGGAAGGCTGAGTGGGGTTCTTGAGATTGGGAGGGTGGTCGGCAACATGCTACCAGTTGTATAGCAGTTTTGCCTATGGTTAGTTGCACCTGTATGGTCTCTGATGCTTCATGTGTTGCTACTAACCTGGAGGTGTGGGTGTCCTTGATGAATATGGACACTCCCCCTCCCTTTGTGGTTTGGCTCGGGTTTTGGGGCCGAAAAGCATGATACGAGGTATAGCCTGGTAGTGCTGGGGTGCTCTCAGGAGCCTTGAACCAGGTTTCAGTTACTGCACAGACGTCGATGTTCTCCATGCTGAGGAGTGCATCAAGTGCCTGCATCTTGAGATTTAGACTTCTGGTGTTGAGCAGCATTACCCTTAGTTTTTTTTCCATTTTTGTTTTCTACGGAGGTGGGTTTGTCTTTTGAGCCTTGCCTAAAAAGGCACTATGGGGGTGGCAAGAGCCTTAGCCAATATCTGGAAGCCCAGTGGTGACAGGTGTAAGCCATCCCTTGTGAAGCAGCGTGGCTTGTCCAACATGTCATCCCAGGCAGACAGACATTGGATCCCCTTAGAATGACACCAGTACTTGAGCCAATTATTAAAGCTGATCATCTTGTCTTTGTATTGTGGTATCATTCTTGGTGAGGGCAAGATGCTGCTCAGGGTCAGGTCATACCAGCCTGGGCTACATAATTGGAGAGCTCCTCTATGTCTCTTTTCATGTAGTCCAGGGAGGTATGTCTCAGGTCATTCACACCAGCATGGACAATGACAGAGTCATATTTGTACTTGCTTTGGAGTGACTTGAGTGCATGTGTTATGTGGCAGATCCTAGCTCCCGATAGACAGCTCACAGTCACCCTCTCCTTGTTCAGCCTGGTCAGCGGGACATCAGTGTGTCTGACTATAGAGTCACCTATTACTAGTGTATCAGGCAAGGTGTTTGGCCTTAAGGGCTGTGATTGGTTGACACACTGATTTATTGAAGTATGTGTTCATGTGTTTTGTTTTGAGGTGGTGGATTTTTGGATGTCTGCTTTGGGAGCCTCTCTTATTTTGGTAATTTTTTTATTAGAGCTTCTGAGTATGTCTTTGTGTTTTTATGTGTTTGGTTTGCAGTTGTGGTAGGTCTATGTGGGACTGGGATTGTTGTGTGTGTGGTTACCATCTCCTCCTGTCTGGTCATGCCAGCCCTGAGTTGAGAAAGTTCAGCCTCCAGTTTGGCTCTATAGTTGCATCTCTCACATGTATTTGTGTTTGTTGGGAGGAGGAGAGGGTTGTCTGTGCACATGAGACAATTGTAGCATTGTCTCAAGATACCCAGATGGACCAGCTGAAATGGAGAGGACACCAGTAATCTACCACTCGACATGCTAGAACAGTATAAGGGAGTGCTGTACCTTTAAGGGAAGTGGATATTCACAAGGGTGGTAGGTAGATGTAGTGCTTTACTTAGTACGACAGTGCTTACTTAGTAGAGAAGTATTGAGAACAAGTGCTAGGCTTATAATATAGTGAGTAGTCTGATTATACTAAGAGTAGTGCTTCCTTAAGAGAAAATTTGAAGAGCAGACCTGGCGGAGCCAGAAGAAGATTAACCTTGTTTAACCGGTGCTGCTATGCAACCATAAAGCTGTGCAAATGCAGATTTTAAACAGTGAACTACAAAAGAGCTAGAAATGGTCCAAAACAACCAATTACTACAGCTTCTTGTGCTGAGGTCACTTCCTACATGGACAGGTAGGCTGCTCAAGGCTCCCCACTCCCACTGGTGAGCAAAGAAACTTCCTTCTATCCAAGTAAGGTAATGGACAACACAGGAACTACACCACAGCCCAGAATACAGCAATGCCTGTAAACTGGTCTAAACTAGTCGAGGAGAGGCGGGAAAACAAGGATTTTTTTTTTTTGTTTTGATAGAAACACACAGAAAATGCAGAAACAGTGATAAATCAGTTACACAGTCTAGAACACTTTAGTGGGCAGCCTCAACAGTTAAATTAAACAAACAAACAAACAAACTTTCGATCAAATTCGACTAAAATGTAACTTTAAGTGCAGATTTTAAAATAATGCAGCAAACAGTTAAAAACAGTTCAAGCTAGTTCAGGGTAAGCTACAGAAGCTATTCCAAGTGAAAAAAAGCAAAGATACTTAAATCCAGAAAGTAGTCGCTTTTCTGAGTTCCCTGCTGCTAGGACCACTCTGCAGGACCACAAGGAGCTTGTCTGAGCAGTATAGCCAGAAAAAAATGCCCTAAGGCGGATTTTAAACAGTGAACTACAAAAGAGCTAGAAATGGTCCAAAACAACCAATTACTACAGCTTCTTGTGCTGAGGTCACTTCCTACAGGGACAGGTAGGCTGCTCAAGGCTCCCCACTCCCACTGGTGAGCAAAGAAACTTCCTTCTATCCAAGTAAGGTAATGGACAACACAGGAACTACACCACATCCCAGAATACAGCAATGCCTGTAAACTGGTCTAAACTAGTCAAGGAGAGGCGGGAAAACAAGGATTATTTTTTTGTTTTTTTGTTTTTTTGATAGAAACACACAGAAAATGCAGAAACAGTGATAAATCAGTTACACAGGCTAACACACTTTAGTGGGCAGCCTCAACAGTTAAATTAAACAAACAAACTTTCGATACATTTATCTATGGTTCCAGACTGGGGAATGGTGTCAAAGGCCTTGGTGAGGTCCAGATAGGCAGTGTGAACCACCTTACCCTCGTCCACAGCTCTGGAGATGGATTAACAGTTGTCAGTCAGGTTAAGGTGACATGATTGGCCTTAACAAACCCAACCTTGTTAGAGTCCAGTGTTTGCAGGTTGCCAATGTCTTTGTTTTAGTTTCCATGATAATACATTCTATGGCCTTGCAGATCAGGCACGCCATACTGCTGGGGCTGTAGTTCCCAGGATCCAAGGTGGATCCCCCCTTGTGGACTGGGATAACTGTAGCTGTGTGCCACACAATGGGTATGAAGCCTGAAGTGTGTTTATGATTAGACATTGCACATAGGTGAGGTGCCAGTTCAGTTCATAGTTCATGTAGAACACATCCCAGGATGTTGACTGGTCCCATGGCTGCTGTTGTCATAGCTCTGGAGAGTGTGGTTTTTAGCCAACAACCACAGATAAAACCAGTAATGTAAAGAAAACGAACACTGGCTGGTGAAACTGGATACAAAGTTTAATTAGCACTTACGCCTGTTGCGACTTCTTCAGATTAAAACAGGAATTATTCATACATCACTTCCTTTTATAGCCAGTTTAGGTCACATGTCATTAAAGCAAAGTGCACCTAAAAATCACTGTTGTTTTAGTTGTTGTTATACATAGCTAAATTTCACCTTATAAAATGCATTGAAACCTTTGACACCTATTACAGATGCAAAGGCATCAAAAACAATCACTTTAGCTAAGCGTATTGATTTTCACTTGAACACCATTTTATCAGAATGTAAACACATATTGAAGGATTCCTGGGACTGTTTAAAGAAAACAAAACAAGATTTATATAGGGAAAAGATGATTATGGCAACTATAGATGCTAAAGATTTGTTTAGAGTTATACCGCATGAAGAAGGACTTGATATGTTCTATGACTTTCTATGTAAACAAACCAACTTTAGCCACAGTAAAATACTTACGTTTAGGACCCTTGTGGAAACAGTGCTCAATAACAACTTTATTATTTTTGAGAATCAGATTTTTAAGCAAACTACAGGTGTAGTGATTTGGGTGTCATGTGCCCCCCCCCATTTGCAAATATTTTACTTGCTCAATGGGAGCTGACTCAAGTGTTTACTTGCCAATGGTTTAAAGAATGTTTGCTTTATGGAAGATTTCTTGATGACATTCTTATTTTTGGGGGAGGAAATGAGTTAGAGCTGAACCAGTTTTTTGAATATCTAAATAGGAACACTTCTTTTTGAGCTTTACTATGGAACAACACAGTACTAGAATTAATTTTTTGGACGTCCTTATAACAAAAGATGATTCACCGAAAAAGTTTACTACCACCATTTATAGAAAGCCCACCCCCGGGATTCATAAAGCTTGTGCCAGGTGCAGGCGTAGCGTCAGCATTCCAACACCAAATATGGCCGCCAAGCAATCCAGGTACAAGCTGTTCCCATGTGCACTACTTGCATATGCTACGCCTGCACAGCTCCTGAGCCCTGTATGCTAATTACCCAATGTGCAGCCATGTAGCATGAAAATGAAGGCATGTAAAGTTCCAGGAAGTGGTGCAGGCATAGTGTAAACATGCAGAAATGTAAACTGTAGAAAATGGTTTACATTTTTGCAAACATAAAATCAGAGACATGACAGCTGACCAAACACATGTATTATATTGTTAATATATGCCAATGGCTAAATATATAGTCATTGGCATAAAAAAATGTACAAAATATAAAATTAGCATTTAATATATATAGTCGCACTATCGCGAGGTGGGAGCGCAGGGCAGTGGCGCACAAAGGGGATCGCAAGGAATATATAAAAATATAGAATAAAACTGCAATGTAACACATATCATGATTTCCCCATAATAAATAATGGCAGGCATGCTATACCATACTATGGTGCAAGGGTTGCTAAGGGGCTGTGACAGTGTTATGCACGGTAGCTATGAATTAGTAGGCAATGGCATGCAAATGAGAGGAGTAATAGTGAATCAGAAATTCCCCACTGGTGTAAGGATGCACCTCACAGGGTGTGCCCTTGAGATAAAGATGACATCAAGAGAGGGGTGTGTCGCCATTGCTATAAGCACATTGCAGCATTGCTAAACTGGTTTGCTCCTAGCTAGGCAATGCTGCATGATAGTGGTGTGTTGAACTGGCCATAGATTTGCTTAGCTGAGAGTACACAAGGTAAGGTGAACGGAGATGAACAGGTAAATGGGTTTGTGCGGCATGCACTGCAGCTGAAACAGGAAGGATATAGGAAAGAAATAAGGAAATTCTGCAGCAGGGAAATTGGAGTACAAATGACTAATTAACACCTAGGAGCCTACAGTGGGCCATGGACAACAGCTAACAAGGCTGCAAGCAGCTACTTGCAGAACAGGGAAGGGGAGGGTCTGTACTGCAAAGAAAACAGTAAAGTGTCAAAGCAGAAGAAAGCCGATTTGCAGTATATCAGCTACAAGACACATTTTGCTATGACTGGGTAGGGAAACTACAAAACAAAAAAGACGGAAGGTGGATGCATGCCTGATAATGGGAGGGGATCCAGGTTTAAAAGTGAATTAAAGGGCAACAGATTAATCATGGCAGGCAAGCATAACTCCACAGTAAAGGCCCACACTTGCAGTACTCATTGTAAAACCATAATTAAGATATTATGCAGCTGGAATAGCTCATACACACACAATGACATCAGCCGCATCCATAGCACAATAGTATAAAGTGTGAAAGCACCTCACATACATTTGTGTATTCCCATACACTCTGCCCCAGTGGTGTATACAGACGGGGAACTTTTAGTATGTACATGTTAGGGGCTGTATAGCTTTGATCCATCAGCATGTGTTGGAGACTGAAAGTGGTGTGGAGGATGATGCACACGACCACCTCAGGCACCAGAGGAGGAGGAGAGCATTCAAACCCAGGGTAACCTACCATGGGTTACATGATCTGGAGATAGTAGAGCATTACAAGGTGGACAGGGACATCCTACAGCAACTTGTGGAGCTGTGCCAGTCATGCCTCAGAGCCAGAACAAAGAGGGGAACCCATCCCAGTGGATATGAAGGTATGTGTAAGCCTGAAAATATTAGGTGCAGGTACCTTTCAAAGACCAGCTGGGGATATCATGGGTATCTCACAGGCATCAGCATCCAGGGTACTACACCAGTAACTGGATGCCATGTTAACACATGCCAAGGAGAACATATACTTCCCCCGAACACAGGAGGAGTTGGCCAGCAATATGTGCCTCTTCCACCATGTGGAAGAATACCTGGAGGTACTGGGTGCAATAGACTGCATGCACATACACATCAAGTCACCACCTGGTGAGCAGGGTAGGCGCTACATAAACCGCAAGGGATACCCCTTCATCAACTTCCAGGTCATGTGCAATGCCTAGGGCATTATCATGGATGTGTGTGCTGGCAGCCATGGAAGCTATCAAGTCTCCCACATCTGGCATGCCTCACAGCTGTATCAGGTATTTGCCAGGGGGGACATCCCAAATGGCCACCTGGTGGGGGATGCTGGCTATGCACTGCAACCGTGGATGATGACTCCCATCAGAAATGCACACACCCATGCAGGAATGCCATAATGAGGCACACACACAAACCAGAATCATCATAGAGCATGTGTTTGGGATGCTGACATTACGGTTCCATTGCTTGGACATATCTGGTGGAGCCTTGCAGTACTCCCCAGGCACGTGTGCCCACATCATCATAGTATGTGCTATGTTACACAATATGATCCTGTGGAAACAGCTGCAGCAGGGACAGAATGGTGAAGGCCCTCTCAGCCCACCACCATTACCAAGGGCCCCACAGGCATAGAGGTACTCAGACCACGAACACCCTGAGCCAGCCCCAGTAGGCAGATGGAGGCATGCCCATTATGCCCATGCCTTGGCAAGGAGGGAACGTATAGCACACACACTGACAGTGTAGGCACATAGGGACTGACACCTTTCTCCACCTGTGCACACAGTAAAAATGGATGGCACACACAAGACTACCTGTAAATTGTCATGTATAGGCAGTCTACTTTGTGCATCCAACATAGGTAGCCCTCAACAATTGCACACACAACTGCCAGTGGCACAAGGTAAGTCAACACCTGAACAGTAAATTAAGCTATCAGCATGTGCTGATACTGTATGTATAGGTTCATAAGTAGGTACTTGGCCAACTGCCAGAGGCCATTCATACGCCTAGCCAAAATGTGTCAGCTTTTGACACCCCATTGATTCATTAACTGTCCCTCTGTGAAGCAGAGCCAATGGCAGGATCCCTAGGGTGTATCTACTGTTCCCATCTACTCCTTAAGGTTTCTCTTGAAGAGTGTTAGTGAGGGGTTCTGTATAATGTAGTTAGGGATGTTGTTCCAAAGTGTGGGGAGTGTCTGTGACAGGAATCCATCCCTCCAGCATCTTCCAGTTATTGTTGTGGCAAGGTTTACCTTACTACAGTGTGTGGTGCACTGTGACATGGATTTCCATAGATGGAGCATATCCATTAAGCCTGAGTTCCACATGGCTGTGTTGGCCAGCAGAGATCATCTGTGGGTAAATGAGATGCCACTGAGTAAAGCAGGAGTTTATTCAGTCTGGCTGCATAGAGCATATGTTTCAGGTCTGTAATGCCCTTGGTGAGGTACATTCGTGGACCTTCCAGCTGTTGGAAGTGTCTTCTGAGGTACATCCCAAATGGGTTATTATACCCTATGATGGGACTGATGAGTGATGAGTAAAGGGGCACTATAACACCAGTATGTCTAGATGGGAACCCTTTAGTAATCAGATGGCCTACATAGAAGGATGTCCTAACTACTTTGGAGATATGACTATCAAAGGAGAGATCACTATCTACCTTAGTCTCCAGATACCCCATTACCTTGTCCTTATTAAAGTGGCTGCCACTTATGTGTTAATATGTGGGTGCTTAATAATCTACAATGGAATGACCATGCAGTAAGTGGCACTTAGCTGGAGGCCATGACTTTGACACTCTGTGCCGGTCTCTGTGAGGCCCCTTGAGGGATGTCTGTGTCAGCTGGACTATCAATCATGGCTCCCAGTTCGCAGTCATTGCCAAACATGGTCTGCCGTAGTCCACCTGTGTTTGCCTGTACCTCTGAGAAGTATATGCCAAACAGTAGGGCTCCCAGGCCTGAGTACTGTGGGACACCAGTCGTGACTGGTCAAGAGGTGGACCTGGAGACTGCTAGTCGTACCATGTGGGTTCTGTGTGTAAGCCCATTGGCAACCCAACCTGTGATGTATGTACAGGCTGGTATGTTTATCAATAATACCTGAGTGGGGCATGGTGTCAAAAGCCTCGGAAAGGTCCAGGTAGTATGTGTGAACCACCTCTCCCTCATCTAACGTCTTGGTGACTGTATGTAAGACATCAAACAGGTTCAGTAGGCATAAACTGCACTCAACTGTCCTGGGTTGGGTTACGTGTTTGGAGGTTACCAATGTCTTTGTTAATGAGTGCCATGAGGATGTGCTCCATACCATTGCAGACCATGTTAGTCAGGCTTATGGGGTGGAAGTTAATAACTGTTGCCAGATGCCATTGTATGAGCATGTAGCCTGTGGAGAGGCTAAGGTTGAAAAGCTTAATTAGGTGGGGGGGCTCAGGTTGTCTTGTACTGTTTGCAAGATGCAGTCTGGGACAACATCTGCCTCCATTGACACTGTATTCTGCTGTTAGAGAGGGCCACTTCCACCTGTGTGTCTCTGATGTGTAGGATACTGTACCTTTCAGGTAGAGTTGTGGGCTCTTTAGGGGGTGAAGTATGCAATTAATGTATCTGCAAGGATGTTGGCGATATCAATAGGGTCAGCATATTTTGTGCTATATTTCCCCGGCACAGTGCAAATCTGTGTGTCACCACTTAGATCCTTGACATAGCCAAAGAAGGCTTTGTGGTTATCTTTGGAATCCTTGCATATTTTCCTTTTGATGTTAGCCTTGGATGATTTCATGAGGGACCTAAGTATCATACTAATAGTGGTCATGGATGTCTGCCCTTCGTGGGATTTGCTATTTGTCTGGAACGCTGTCTTACTTCTGTAGTACAGCCTGTATATTGCAGGGGTCCACCAGACTGGTGTCCTTGTCTAGAAGGAGTGAGTCTTGGTTTACCAGTGATGGTACGTTCCATACATCCATGTAGGTGCTTATAGACTGCATTTGTAAATCTGTCTGTATCTTGAGCAGTGTTTCCCCTTAGTGTGGAGGCTGCAAAAACCCCTACTCCTGTCTATAGTAGTGTAAATTTAGCTGTAGGAAAGGTATACACTGGTGTTTCTATGGGTGGGGGAGATGTTTGGGTGTGGAAACAGTGAATAGTTCATGGTTGGCTCTAACCATTAATCGGTTAACCTCTGCTGTGGTGCACCTGGTGCCCACGTTGGTGATGACCTCTTCTAGTATGTTTCCACCCCTCGTTAGAGAGGTTACCACCTGGTACAGGGCATATGAGGTGATAAATTCCAGGAAGCACTGGGCCTGGAAGGGAGTACTCGAGTAAGTTTCCCAGTTAATGATAGGGTAGTTGACATCGACCAATGCCAGGGTGTGCGGTAGGACTGCCATGTTCTCCACTGTCTCCAGGTAGGTGGAGCGGTGGTCCTGGGTCATGGAGGGTGATCTGTAGCAGGCCACAGTTTACATTGCAGTTGTGGCTGATGCTAGCTGCACATGGATGATTTCAGAGGTATCATGCTTCCCCACTAACCTGGAGGTGTAGGTATCCCTGCTGAATATAGATACACCCCCTCCATGTCTGTATCAGTCCATGTTCTGTGGCCGAAATGTGTGGTATGGGTTGTAGTCTGGTAGTGCTGGTATGCTCTCAGGAACCTTAAGACAGGTCTCAGTTACTGCACAGATGTTGACGTTGTCCATCCTGAGGAGTGCTGTGTGGGCATGCATGTTGTGATCACAGCCCCTGGTTGATTCTGCTATTGTGCTGTTTACAGAGCTGGTATTCACATTTAAGACTCTCCTAAAAAGGGCACCATAGGAGTGCCAATAGCCTTGTCCAGTATTCCAAAGCCTAAGGCTGACACATAAGCCGGTATGGTATTGTTGCATGCATGCTTCCCATCTGTGCTTGTTTCTCATCTTTCATGTGAGTAACCTACTGGTAAGCAATAGAAAGCCTTAAACTTATACAAGTCTTCTAGCTTCCAATATAGGCTTTTGGAGTGATTAAGTATCAGTGTGCTGTATGTTCTTGCTGTACTTAACTGTTTCCTGACTACATGGTGATTTCTCACTGTATATTGTGATCTGTAAGTCTGTTTATTCACATATTATGGCTGTGATGGCCTGCAATTTAGAGGTTCACAGATAGCTTATTACATATCTGCCCAAGGGCAATTAGAAGCATAGCTACAGTGTGGCGGCTTTCTCCTCACCATTGATGAAATAACTGAGCCTCTGGCAAGCAAAGCCAATGAAGCAATTCCATGCAGAGTTGCCGGAAGCTGTTGAAGACTGAGGTGGTGGAGGGTGATAGAGTCACTTAGTGA
>NC_056732.1:929928384-929945884 GCF_019279795.1 Protopterus annectens | reverse complement strand
CACCAGGAGAATAGCCTTGCGCACTATCTCTGATAGTGCAGCTGAAACGAGGAAGACAAAGAGAGGCATTAAAGAAGACATACATCTATTGTATTCGAACTAATCAGAGAACCTTGAATTGGCTACATCCTCAGGAGGTCATCGTGACTGACCAGGTGCTTGCAAGGCTGTAACATTCACATGGGAAAAGACTTTTTGAAAAACACAAATTCAGCACTTTTTATGAATTACTATGATGTAAAGACCCTGTCACTGACCACGCCAGTGAGGTGGGCAAAACTGATAATGACATATATAAAAATGGTGCCCTTTTGTGAATAAAACTAGACAAAATTCTGTACAAACTTGTGTATGGTTTTTTGCCTCCTAATGTACATTAGAGTTTAAGATACTCAAGTTCTCCTGCATTATTGTTTGTTATTGATTGACATTGTTTTTGAATAACTCAATGATTTTTACAGTCTGACTCTAACGAATTTATTTAACATTTTGGTCCTAATCGTGCCGGAATTCCCTTGGTAAGCTACAGGTCAGAATATATAGGTGGTACCGAAATCTGCGCAGAAGAAGGAAAGACCTCCGACTGAATTGTCGTGCCCAAAGAGGCTGTCCACTTGTCTGATCTGTGGCCGAAAAGCGGAAAACTGGGTCCTAAAAGCATATCAAACATAAGCAGGAGGCTCGGGTAAGCAGAATTCCTCTCTTTGTTTTTGTTTTAGATCGGGGACCAGGTTACACTGTGCTATTGCTAAGGTTTGTGATAGCAGGGAGAGAGGTAGTCAGTATTGTATCTTGAGTCATAGATCAGGAAATAAAACAAAGCAAAGTAAACAGTCATTCTAGACACTACTGTGAATACGGGGAATAAGATACCACGTGGTACAAGAGAAAGGGTTACGTAACAGTTCTGTTTTTTTTTCTTTCTCTCTCTCTCTCTTTTTTTTCTCTTTCAGAGACATGGGAAATGAATGCACTAAAGGGTCACGTGACCCGCCCCTAACAGAAGATGCAAAATACATGCAATTACAGAGAGCTGATAATGTGAGATATTTTTCAAAATGGGTTAACAAGTATGACTTTGATGGTAAATTAGATAAAATGTCATTAGTAAAACTTTTGAAACAGTTAAAATCTGACGAGAAGGTCAGGCAAAAACAACAACGGTTGGGTGTTCCTCAAGCACATAGGTGGATTGAGGAAGTGAACCGAAGGGAACAGAAAAATAAAAAAGCAAAGGCATTATTTTTAGACAAAGAGGATAATAACATAATAGTAGCATCGGTCCCTCCCCTACCACCTCCACCGATGCCTTACTTAGAATATGAAGCGGGAGGGCGGGCTGGACCCCCCCCACGTTACCCAGAGACAACAGGGATATTAAGACAACCATTTGTAAGAGAACCTATCGGGACTAGATCAACACGCCAAACACTTATAGATGTTCAACCAAGCGGAAGTTTATTAGATGAGAGTGAGGAAATCTGTCCATTAATAGAAGTACCTAACCCACAGGCAGGACAGGAGGGCCAGGCCTCAACTCTCTTAGTATAGACCGTGGACACCGGAAGACATCCGAAGCTACAGAAGGAATTCCCCATCCAAAAATTAACTTTGAGAAATTTCTACAGGATTTACAGGGCATGAGATTAAGTTACCACTTAAATGGGGAAGAAGTAGAAAGAGTAGTTAGACAAATTTTAGGTCCGGACTGGCACATGATTTGTGGTGCCTGGAATGCCCGTGACGCGCAACACAGGCCACTCCCACATAATGACGCAGAACTAGATGCTAGATTGAAGGGTCTTACAGACCGCATTACTGAAAAATGGAAACCTAGGGCAGACTGGACTTGCATTAACCAATGTGTACAACAAGATAATGAAACAGTGGATGCATACTATGGTAGATTATTAGAATGTTTTAATAACCATAGTGGCATGCCTATTCCTGAAAATCAGAAGAATGATAGCTCATATGAACAGCAGTTAAAGAATGCATTTTTGAAAGGTTGTATTGCCCTATCAATAGCTTCATCACGAAGCACATGATAGATCACCGAACAAGTAGGCTTCAAGCCTTGTTAGAGTATGCTAGACATGCCGAAAAACATTTTAACAGTAAAAGAAAAGAAAACGCAGGTCTTCACAGCCGAAGACGGGCGGAAGTTTTTGTAGTACAAACGGCCAAGAAGGGTAAGAAATACTCAGGGTAATAAACGCCTGACAGAAACTCAGAAATTTATGAGGACAGGAAGAAAAGAGGTGAGTGCTTCAATTATGTGTAAGAAGGGACATTTATAAGGGATTGCAGGAGCAAGGCACCTGTGGAAAAAAGGATAAGGAAGATGAGGATTGACTATATGATAGTTATGCTGCTCAGCAGTCACCAGGAGAGACTAATGAGCAGGGGATGATGTAAATACCTTAGAAGAAACAGATGACATGCAAACGGATGTAGAAGTTGGGAAAGTGAAGTTTTAGATCTGGCATTACTGAGCTTAGAGCTCTATTTAGCAGACACGAACCGGAAGTTACACTTCTGGTGGAAGGGAGAAGTGAAATTTTGTGTGATTCAGGAGCATCACGAACTTTGATACATCCTTCAAAGTTACCGAACATTCTGAGTCACCTGATGACATATAAGTGAAAGCAGCAAACGCACAGTTGTACAGTGAACCACTTTCCCATAATATAGCAACAACTGATCCCGCCTCTGGCATGACCCAAAGAAGTAAAATAGTACTTTCTGCCAAATGCCCCATGAACTTATTAGGAAGAGATCTTATGCAACTTTTGGCATAGCAGTAGTCCCTACCATGAACGGTATGGAGGCACAGAGACAAACTGATACTTTGTAGTACGGTCGGAGGGTGAGGCTTATTATTGGTACAGCCAGGATCTGGTTACAACCGGTCCAGGGGCAGTGACCAAGGAACTGATGAATGTAGCCACCAGCAAGGTGCTTCCCTCGATGTTGACCAGCAACATTTATTACATTGTACCCTATATTATTGTAGCACACCAGGACCTGATAAAGAATACGAACAAAAGTTGTTCAGGAATCCTGCAAATAGACTGATACTACGGACCCTATACTGGGACACTGAGGGCAACAGTGTAGTGAGTTGTTCGTTACCTCAGGAGTTTTGGAATTGTACAAATCCAACAAACTACCACACGTTAGCCTAACCAAAAACAAGAATGTTAGGTGGGTAGACTTGGGTGACAAAGTGACAGGATGGGAGAGACTAACTGACTCAGAATTATCGGACTTAGGAGTACAGAAGCAAAACTGAATTGGTTAATCTAGCACGCCCAGCTGTACACTTACAACAGAGTGAAGACAGCTGACTGGCGTTCTTGATAGAAGAAGAAGAAAAAGCTTTGAGTGAAATACCAAATGTTCTTTGGTCAACAGGAAAATCAAATGTAGGACTTATTCAAACAGCAGGGCCAGTAGTTATTACACCAAAATCAGCCTTTAGACCAAGAAAAAGACAATATCCTTTGAGCAAGGATGCGAACAGGAATCAAACCTATCATAATGGCATTACTTAAGAAAGGGATACTGGTGGAATCTTTAGATTCACCATGTAATACTCTATTTCCTGTAAAAAGCAAACGGGGAATGGCGGATGGTACAAGATTTACAAGCTGTAAATGATGCGGTAATACCAAGAGCACCTACGGTGCCAGACCCACATACCTTGTTAAATGATCTGAAGCCAACAAAAATATTTCACCGTGGTAGATATTAGCAATGCATTTTTCTCAATACCTATCCACCCTGACAGCCAGCATTGGTTTGCATTTACATTTCAGGGCAAAAGGTATCATACCGACTACCACAGGGATATAGTGAAAGTCCAACAATATTCGCACAAGAGATGGCTAGCAACCTGGCAGGGTTTTCTCCACCAGGGGGCAGCCAAGTACTACTTTATGTAGATGACATCCTGCTTGCAGCCCCTACCCAGCAGCAGTGTAGGGAAGATACAATAGCATTGTTGAAATTCTTAGCTGAGCAGGGGCATAAAGTGAACAAACATAAATTGCAACTTTGGAAAGAACAGGTTAAATACCTGGGATATGTGATATCCAAAGAAGGTAGAACATTAGATGAAGATCGGAAAACAGCTATCTTACAAGCACCTAGACCAACTACCGAAAAGGAAATGATGTCCTTCTTAGGAACGACTAATTTTGTCGAGTTGGATACCGAATTATGCTTTAGAAACGGCTCCATTGGCTGATTTAATATTTAAAACACCAATGGCAGCACAAGAAACACTGCACTGGACTCCAGAAGCAGAAGCAGCCTTTTGTAGACTAAAACAACTGATAGCTTCATCATTAGTTTTAGGGCTTCCGAATTACCATAAGAGATTTTTCCAAACTGTAGATTGTAGGCGGGGATATATGACGTCAGTACTGATGCAACAACATGGCGGCAAGCAACGCCCCATAGCTTACTATTCATCACAGTTAGATCCGGTGGCACGATCATTACCACCCTGCGTACAAGCAGTAGTCGCAGCAGCTATGGCAGTGCAAGCTTCAACCTCAGTGGTGTTGTTTCATCCTCTCACGTTGAGAGTACCTCATGCAGTTGCGATAATTTTACTGCAAGAAAAAATAGCATTTTATCCCCTGCCAGACATCTTTCTTGCATGACCATACTATTGAGTCAACCCCATATGACAATTGAACGTTGTACAACATTAAATCCATCGACATTACTTCCGATTCCTGTGGATGGCACACCGCACAGCTGCCTACAGGAAATGGAACAAATAACCACACCCAGACAAGATCTTACTGATGTACCTTTAGCTGACGCAGAGGTGACATTTTTTGTGGATGGGTCCTGTAGACGAGGTCCTACAGGGAAAAACCTAGTGGGCTATGCAGTAGTGACTGATGATGAAATCATAGAAGCACAACCCCTTCAACATAACCTGTCAGCTCAAGCAGCAGAATTGATAGCCTTGACGTGCTTGCACTCTAGCGAAAGGCAAATGTGTTAACATATATACTGACAGTCAGTATGCTTTCTCTACAGTGCATGTCTTTGCACAACAATGGAAAAACAGGGGAATGATAACATCTACTGGCAAGCCGATTAATCATGCACAATTGATTCTGAACCTGTTAGATTCTATTCAGTTACCCACCAGAATAGCTATCTGTAAATGTGCAGCCCATACAAAACAACAAGATAGAATTTCAAAAGGGAATGCTCGGGCTGATGCAGCTGCAAGCAAGCTGCCTCAGACCCAGAAACTGTGCTCTTAAATGAAGAACTACAACCTTCTGAGACTCTAGATTTAGAAATGTTAAAAACAATGCAGACATTAGCTACAAAAGCAGAAAAGCAAAAGTGGATAAAACGAGGAGCAATCCTTGAAGAGGGACTGTACATCTCCAAAGAGAAAAAGCCTATATTGCCATCTAATTTATTTAGATATGCAGCTTTGTTGAGTCATGGGCAGAGCCATGTCTCAACAGGGGGGATGGTACAGTTAGTTAACAAAACATTCCAAACATATGGATTTGAATTATACACAAAAATTTTGTGCAACATGTCACATTTGTAGCAAACATCATGCACAGGGAGCATTTAAACCAAAGCGAGGAGCTTTCCAACACCACTATCCGCTCCATACTATTTGTATGGATTTCATAGAACTGAACAAATGTGAAGGGAAAAATACTGTTTAGTAATCATAGATATGTTTTCAAAATGGGTAGAAGCTTTTCCAACCAGGAATCCGGATGCAGCAACAGTAGCAAAGGCCCTAGTGAAAGAAATCATTCCTAGATTTGGCATACCAGAAAGAATTTATAGTGACAATGGGACACATTTTGTGAATCAGACAATACAGCAGCTTGGGAGATTTTTGGGGATTTCTTTGAAAAACCATTGTGCTTATCACCCTCAGTCAGCAGGGCTGGTGGAAAGGTACAATGGAATCTTGAAAACAAGTTGAGAAAATTAATGAGTGAGACTCAAAAGACTTGGATTTGCTGTCTGCCTTTAGCACTGCTGAGCATGAGAACTGTTCCAAATGTAAAGGGCTTGACCCCTTTGAGATAGTGTTTGGAAGGGCATATTGTGTGCCACAATGGAAGGCCCTCATGCCTGCAGAGCTGGAGGCCGATGGCTCATTAGCTAGTTATATGAAGAAGTTATTAACAAATAAGACTGTTTTTCAGTTGAACTCTTTTCAGATAAACAAGAAGCAAAACCGAGGCCGTGCTGACCCGGGTCCTGGATTTGGCTGAAAATCATAAAGAGAAAGAACTGGGCGAGTCCAAAGTGGGAAGGTCCGTACCAGGTACTATTGGCAACACCCACTGCAGTGAGAATTGCTGAGAGATCATCTTGGGTTCATTTAACCCATTGCAAACCTGTTAAGAAATTTAGTTTGGACATACCACAGGAACAGGATGGCCAGAGGCAGAATGAATAAAAATGTGAAACAACCCCAGAGACATTGGTTCACTGGCCTACTGATCATACACTTATTAACTATGTTTGTAGTAACCTTTTTGTTGTTATGGTTTTTCTTGCATATAACTACAGAAGTGAAATTAATAAAACGTGATGAAGGACTGGCTATAGACTGGCACCCAAACTTTAACACATACCTGGCTATGAAACGAGTTTATGTAGAGACTATGAACGTTTCAAATTGCTGGGTTTGTACTGCAATACCCACAGCATATGGAGGACTTTTGATGTCTGCTGTTCCCTTGGGAATAAATGAAACTTGGGAAAACCTGTTATTTGACACAGGCACTGTGAGATCACAAGACAAAGTGGCATTATATTTGCCTGTTACTCAGAAAGGAATTGTTTGTTTTGTTAAAAATGATACACTCCAGGTTGGTTGGAGTAACTGTAACATAACTGTGTCTTACAAATGTTATATAAAACCTATAGACCAAGGTACTAGTTGTAGCAATTATGGTTCATTTAAGCTTGATGAAAACAACATTGAGAGATGTGCAAAAAACTCCTGAAATATATAGACAATTATCTGTTATAGATAAGAAAATGTTTCATTCAGGGTTAACCCGCATCAGTACAAAAGTAGAAAACTGTTATTTTGTTTGTGGGAAAAGGCCTATAAATGGTTACCTGAGAATTGGTCCGCAGTTGTTTTTGGGTTATCTGGTTCCAGCCATAAGACATACTGCAGAATTGCCCTGGGTAAAATACGTAATGTGAGAGACGAGCTCAGCGTCGAAAATACAGTCAGAAAACCTACTAATCCAGTGGGTAAGATTGAAGCAAGCTGGAAGGATCATTCGTCTGTGAAGGACAAAGAAAAATTGACCCATATGGACTTGAGTGACAGTGTTATATCCTGGGCTGGGATATTCCCAGCCTACGGAGCAGTCAAATCAATTTGGGAACTGAGGAAATTGTCAAAACTCCTCGAAGTAATGAGCAATGCGACTTTTTCCGCTCTTGAACTTGTGACTGATGAAATGAATGCAATGAGAACAGTTGTATTACAGAACCGAATGGCTCTCGACTTCACCCTAGCGGCGAGAGGTGGTACGCGCTTATCAAAGAAGAATGCTGTGCATTCCAGACAACCAGCATGAAATTAATGATCACCTGGAGGTAATACAGCAGGTGTCAGCAATGGCAGAACCAGGCCCAAACCCACTGACGAACTTTTTCCAGAATCTGTTTGGGGGGTGGGGGTCGGTCCTTATGAACATTCTGATTGCAATCTGTGTGGTACTGCTCATAATTGGAGCATGTGTCTGCTGCGGGATACCCTGTGTGAAAAAAATTAGTTAAAGACTTAGTTGATGTATCAGTGACTGAAACTATGTACCAAGATATGGAATTGAATTTGTTGATACCAAGTGAAAGTCTATCTGAAATATAAAACAAATGACTTACTTAGCTGAGAGTCCTTGAGAGGAAAAGGCTAAGAAATGAAATAATACTGTTTATGTTTCAAATAGAATTAAATGCATTAACAGGAGGGAGAATGTTAGAAAAATCTACACATGCTGCTTAGAAAATATATTTACAATGTATGCTGCTTGGGAAAATGTGTATTCAAACATTCAAACACATATAAGTTGTGTGGTCAAATATATAGAGAAATGTGTGCTTTAGTTAGGAATAAATGTACTTAAATCCATAAAAGAGAACAAAGTTTGGAAAGTAGTATATAATGCATTTAATTCTGTCTTACTAGAATAATAGTAGAAATAAACCTGCATATTATTGCTTGAAGCACAAGCTGCAGTGTAATCAGAAATTTGACCTTGGCAGCTTGCAAACACAGCCTGGCTCATGTCTTTCAAGTAAAGATTATTTTGCAAAGTTAGAAAATAATAAATCTGTTCGCATGTGTATCCTCTTTCCTGCTTCCACCAGGAGAATAGCCTTGCGCACTATCTCTGATAGTGCAGCTGGGAAACGAGGAAGACAAAGAGAGGCATTAAAGAAGACATACATCTATTGTATTCGAACTAATCAGAGAACCTTGAATTGGCTACATCCTCAGGAGGTCATCGTGACTGACCAGGTGCTTGCAAGGCTGTAACATTCACATGGGAAAAAGACTTTTTGAAAAACACAAATTCAGCACTTTTATGAATTACTATGATGTAAAGACCCTGTCACTGACCACGCCAGTGAGGTGGGCAAAACTGATAATGACATATATAAAAATGGTGCCCTTTTGTGAATAAAGCTAGACAAAATTCTGTACAAACTTGTGTATGGTTTTTTGCCTCCTAATGTACATTAGAGTTTAAGATACTCAAGTTCTCCTGCATTATTGTTTGTTATTGATTGACATTGTTTTTGAATAACTCAATGATTTTTACAGTCTGACTCTAACGAATTTATTTAACAATATTATCTTTAACTCCAGTGTAACATCTGCAGTAGGAGTATAAGATGTAGGAGACTGTTGCCCATGTGCAATAGCCGCTTCATAGGTGATGGCTTACACTATCTGATTATATCCTGATCATGTTGATAGTGGCATCAGAGTCTATTCATACATGAATCTGTTTGGGGAGTGGGTGTCTGTGCCCAACAGAGCTCATGGTCCTGGTGGATATGTGAGTATATACCCAGAAAAGGAAACAAACCTTTAGACACTTACATCATCTGTAATCAACTATCAGGATGTGATGTGCTCCTCAGAGGAAGATTGCTGCTAAAGGTAGCTACAATGTTTCTGTAATAGCAAGTGTTGTCACGTCCATAACACAAATATTTACATATGAGCATCACTGTCTAGATACATCTTCATAAGCAATAAGTAAACTAAATACAGTACTTGGTACTTGTAGTACTGAATGCTCATACAGGCATGTCCACTAGTCAGCTACTGGTGTTTACTAATGTCAGCTTTGTGTATGTGGCCATCCTGGGGGAATGTAATCTCTATGCCATGTACACTGCCAAACCCACCTAACACCACACCCCACACATTGTCTGGGATGCAGCTACAGGGGTAAGCTGGAAGGCAGTCCAGTTTACAGCTATGACTGGACTGGACAGTCATGAGGTGTAGGTTAACACATGCATCTCATCATCACAAGCAACACATATCCTTACCACAACACAGTAAGGACACCCACACACACACTACCAGAAATCACACACATTCACAGACGCTTCTAAATATCTGGCCAAACAAGTGACCTCCCAAGTTGGAATAGACAGACAACAAAATACACAAACTGTATGACATAGTTTGCATAATTGTGCCACACCTCAGAACAAATGGACAGAAACATGCCCAACAGTGCTCATTTGTGAATGCAAAGTCTAGCACTATGTCACACACCAACCTATACGTGGGCATACATACTGTTGGTTGCCTGTCTGACATGATTAGCCACATACCCATATACTCAGACCACCTTTTGAACTATAAGCATGGCTCTGGCATATTCCATGTTGTTGTGCAGGACCTGTGATGCAGTAGCCTGTACTGCATGGAAGCACATGTAGGAACTGTCAGGTCTTGTAGCCCATGCAGGTATGTCCCAAGGCCTGGGTAGCATTCTGCCATTGGCCAGAATGATATTGCAGTACAGGGACAAAAATATTGTATTCCACAATTGTCTAATGTAGTGGTGCAAGTCAAAGGGTATCCAGTATCTGTCTGCCTGGGATAACATGGTTGACAGACCATGCTGCTTTGCCAGACAGGGCCTGCACCTGTCACCCATGGGAATCTGGATACTGGCTGTGGCTCATGCTTCCCCTATAGTGGCTTTATCATGCACAGTTCAAGTGAAGGTCCACTGTTGTTACTGGGACAGCCAAGCAATAAACTGCGGGTCTCGCTACTCAATGATACATGTCAGAAACACTATATGGACTCACGTATGCCAATCCCTAACATGGAGAACATATCTGCACAGTGGCTGAGACATGTTTCAACGCTCTGGAGAGCACACCTGCATGACCATGTTATAACACATACCTCACCTATTGCCCATTATCCTTTATTGTAACACACGGGCCGCAGGTGTGTCCATATTCCTGAAGGATATGTACACCCCCACTCTAATTGCACTTGCATAACATCAGCTGAATTATGCTGAGCAACTAAATTTGTGCCAAAGTGGAATCCAAATTGACAGATCACCCACCATGCTGCAGATTTCCCAACTTTCATAATGTGCTATAATGGGGAAGATTAGGGTTGAGACAGAAAACCATAATAATGGCTACTCTCAACTATTCCATTATGAAATGGGAAGACTTCTCGTGTACCAACACCTGCGCTCAATGCATGTTGGATTCCATCAATCCCAATTACCTGGATCACAATAGTCACACAAACAGGGCTAACAGTAGGCTACACATAGTCAGTCTCCAATGCCAATGTTATGCTTCCTAAGAGCAAAGTGGTAACTGTCATGGCACTCATGCAGATGGGCAAGGCATGTGCAAATGCTGAATCCTATACAAATGAACCTTAAGCAGTCTCATGCATGCAGTGATTGTGCCATTGAAATAGAACCAAGATTCAACCAAACACAAACAAGAAGGCAAACTGGTGGTACCATGCTTTAAACTGTACCACAGAAGGTAGTAACTGTTGTAAGAGTGAACACACATGAGTGTAGGTGATCCCTAGTCAGCCTCAATAAGATGCAGATATTGGACCAGGTGTCTGTAGTCCCTTGTGAATGTTACTTCTGTCCACATAGCCCACTATATTTCCTTGCATAAATACAGCAGATCTAGACACACGTTACCATATTATATTAATCCTTACAAGTAGTGGGTAGGTTAGAGACTTACATTGTGAATGCAGCAGTTGACAGAACTGTAGTTCAGGGCTGACACTGTGTGATAAAATCAGTACACAGCCAATACATGGATAAGTACAGGTTGTATGGGTTGCCTGGCATCAGCAATTTTAGCATATGTATGCGAATGGGAGTAAGGTGTCAGTCCCTAGGGCCCTAGGTTGTCAGTGAATGTGCTATGCATTGTCTCTTAGCCAAAGACAGGATTGGGCATGCATATGTCTGCCCACAGGGACATCATCAGGGGGTTCCTCCTCCGAGTCCTCCGGTGACTGTGGCTGTGGCTGTGGTGACCTAAGCAGTAGTGGGGGGCTGTGTATCCCTTCCCTTTGCTGATCCTGCTGCAGTTTTTCCACAGGATTATAATGTGTAGCATAACACATACTGTGAACATGTGTGCACATGTGGCTGGAGAGTACTGCAGGGCTCCAACACATATATCAAGGCACCAAGACTGCGCAGTCAGAAGCCCAAACACATGCTCTGTGATGTTTCTAGTTTGTGTGTGTGCCTCATTATGGCATTCTTCCATGGGTGTGCATGCATTTCTGATGGGTGTCATCATCCATGGTTCCAGTATGTAGCTAAAATCCCCCAATAAATGGCTGTGTGAGATGTCCCCACTAACAAATATCTGGTACAGCTGTAATGCATGCCAGACATGGGAATCGTCATAACTGCCAGGGCTACCAACATACACATTCATGATAATCCCCTTGGCACTGCACATGACTTGGCAGTTGATGGAGTGGTACCCCTTGTGGTTGACATAGATTCTAACACAAACCAAAAAGAATCACTGTTCCAATTTTCAACAAAACACCAAAAATACCAAAAATATAGAACAGATGGAAGATTTATCTTATTTTAAATGTGTATTAAAATCAGTTTGCATTATAAAGTGTTGGTAGTATAGGATACCACAAGCTGTAATGCTTTTGCTGGTTGTATTAACGAATTTAGTTTGTTTTATTAGATTAAGTTATTATAAAGTTTTTATTAAATTTTGATAATAATATTAATTTATTAGTCCATTAATGTATCAGATCAGTGTGGGGGGAATCCATTATAATATATTTTAATGTATGTGTTGTATGCATTATAAGTCTTACCCCTTTAAATGTTTAAGTATCTTGTTCCCTTTAATTAACTAATTGTTTAATTATTTTGATGAATATATAAGGAGTGGTTTTTGTGTAGGTATGCATTTGTCTCCATCTGATGAAGTGGTTTAAATGAAAACACAGTGCTGGTGTAATCACGTTAGTGGACTGTATAGTCAAACTTATTGTTTCTGCATTTTATTGGACTGAAGAGTCGTTTTAATAAAGGAATTCATGTGGATTACGGACTTGTGCCTCTTCCATCTGTTCTGTATTTTTGGTGTTTTGGTGAACATTGGAACAGTGATTCTTTTTGGTTTGTGTTGTTGTCTATATGGAATCTGAAGAGGCTACAAATTCTAGGCAAGCTCCTCAGCAGAGGGGCATGGAATCTGACAAGTTTGACATGCTTTTGAACCAGTTATCGCAGCTTATTGAGCTGCTGACTCCTGCAAGCCAGCCCTTTCTGACATCATCTCCTGGTGTTCCAGGGAACCAGGAAATGCTCACTAGGTCGAAGCACGAGAATGGTGCGAAAGGAGTCTCTTTCGCTAACGGGCATAACAGAACACAGAAATCTCACGCAAGCATTACTAATGGTGATATCAGTTCGGATGTACCAACGTTTTTTAGGTCAGAAAACGCTGTGGGTGCTGGCTCTAACAACGAAAGGACAAATAATAGTAATGGACACAAAAAGACTGGTGAGAGTCGCAAAATTGATTTTAAAAGTTTTTTTCAAAAGCAATATTGTTTTAAGGACTTTATATTACCTTCACAGCATGAGGGAGATTATGAAATGAAGTTTGACTATAATATAAAATTGTTAGATGATGTTTTTTTTCAATACAAAAATTATGATATGGAGAATGCATACCTGAGGGAATGTTTACATTTAAAAATTGTGCCTAAAGGCTTGAGGGTGGTGAAATATTCTTATAAAGTGAAGGAAGGAAGTATTTTTCACCAGGAATTGTTAGAAATTTTTGATAATTGTGGGTTTGAAATATTAAAAGCCATTATTAGAGAAAATAAAAGGGAAATGAAAATTCTATCTAGTAAAATTGAAGGTATTAACCAGAAAATTACAGAAGATTTGTTATTTTCAATAGAGGAAGGGCAGAGACAGTATTACGATATGTTGCAGAAGATTGATAATAATATTAATAAAGCATATATTAGGAAAAGTAGGAAGTTAGATAGAGACATTAAAGAATATAAGAACAAAGTGTGTTATCCCAAACCAAGATATTTTTCGTACAGAAACCATAATGATTTTGGTACGGATAGGAGAGGGAATGAGCACTTTGTATCAAATGGAGAAGATGAAGTAGGTGATCTGAATAATTTGGATGAATACCCCCCTTTAAGGAGGTCAGAGAGAATAAGAAATTACCAGCAAAAAAACTACCAGTATGGGGGATGTATAGGGGCAAGGGGCATGCAGAACAACAACTACAACAGCAGCAACAAGAGATTTCAGCAGTGGAATTGATAGAAGAACATATCTTTAGCAATTGTATCAACACAGATTTTATTTTTTCCCAAGGCTGCATCAATAAATATCAGGGTTATACTATTTACAATTATAGTAAATATGAATTAAATAAAGCACATTTTTCATTACTATCAAAAGGTCTTAAATTTGTTCCTAACACGGCGGATATTAGTAAGGTGTTGATTGACCTCAAGTTATTTTAAGAAAGAACAATTTAGAACTGTTTTTTCAGGGACATGCTAGTACTGGGGAGAAATGTGAGGTTTTGAAAAGGAAAAGTTTGTTCAACCCACCTTTACACCCACAATTAAGAAATTTTGAGGCCTTAATGGAGAGTAGACTTAGAGCTGAGCTCCCAAGGAACAATATTACATATAACCTTACTAAGGAAGAATATGGGCTATTAAAGGAATTTAGGGAGGACACTACAGTGAGAGTTATGAAACCAGATAAAGGTGGAGATTCTGTTATTATGGATAATATTTTATATGAAGCTAAGATTATGGAAATTTTAGATGATTTAGACAAATATGTCAGAGCCTCTTTAAATGAGATTAATATAGGTAATAAAAAAATATATGTGGTTTTAAATGACTTGCTTATGGAACGCTCTATTGATGTTGAAACTTTTAAATACCTTCACGTTGAGAAGCCTAAGGTCCCCTCTATTTTTGGGATACCAAAAGTACATGAAGACTTGGAAGACCCCCCTTTGAGACCTATTGTTGCTTCGGAGGGCTCAGTTACTGCACCACTGGTGAGATGGTTGGATATAAAGCTAAAGTCTTTATCTATGGGAGGCCAGGGGACTGTTAAAGACTCTTGGGACCTCTTGCATAGTATAACTCAGGATTTGTATGATGACGATATTACTTTTATAACTATTGATATAGTGGACCTTTTTTCATCTATACCCCATAACGAGGGGATGATGTGGTTTGAAGAAGCCCTGATAAATTATGGTAAATTTAATAATAATGAATTTTACTTGATCCTAGTTTTTATGGAATTAGTTTTAAACAAAAACTGTATTCATTATGAGGGAGAATTTTTTAAGCAGATTCAGGGAGTAGGGATGGATTGCAAGATGTGCCCCTACATATGTCAATATTATTTTAACAGCTTGGGAAGAAAAATTTATTATTAATTCAAAATATGCCCATAACTGGAAATTTTACAAGCGTTTCTTGGATGATATGTGCTTTTATGGGTGGGCACGATGGATGAATTTTTAGAATTTTTTTAAGTATATCTCAGAGTCCACTGATTTTTTAAAATTTACTTATAATAAGGATAACAAATTTTTAAATTATTTGGATATTACTATAGGCAAAAGTGAGGGTTGTTTTTATTCTAAGATTTTTAGAAAGCCAACATTTTCGGATTCTTATTTGGCTTTTAATAGTGCTCACCCTTACCATCAGAAAGAAGGTATTGTTAAGGGACAATATGTGAGGGTTAGCCATATGACATCAAGGGAGAGTGATTTTGAGGATGAATGTAAGATTTTGCACAATATGTTTATGGATCGAGGCTACCCTAAAGATCTTATTGAGCCTATAGAAAGAGAAGTTAGGGAAGGTAGATATGACAAATTTAAACCCATTTTGGGTTCAAATTTTGTCTTGAATGAGATGAAATCTACAAAGCTTAACAGTGAGGGTACAGGCAATTTTGTAGTTGATTATAATGGTAGTGCACCTAGAATTAGGAAGATTTTGGAGGAAGAATGGTGTAGGTTTGGTCAGATTTGGTTGAAATGTATCTTTGAAGAACCTTTGAAATGTACATATAGAAGGGGTAAAAGCTTAAAGACTATTCTGGAGGGTAAATATGGTATGAAAAAAGTTAAGGAAGGGAAACTAGGAACCTTTAAATGTGGAAGGTGTGCCCAATGCCTATTTATTTGTACTAAGCAAACAATTTTTTTAGAGAGCAGGGACAGACTGATCCAGAGCAAATATTTTGCGAACTGTCACACCTCTGGGATAGTTTATTTAGGTTTGTGTGATCATTGTGATGCATTTTATATAGGGAAATCGGAAAGAAAGTTAAAAAATAGAATTTATGAGCATTACTATGAGATAAAAACAAAATGTACTAATGATGCTTTATACCGACATAAATTAATTTGCCAGGAAGCTAAATTTAGCTTCTTTGTGTTGGAAGTAGGGGAAAAGGATGTACGAGGTGGGCTATGGGAAACTTCGATTGAGTATAAAGAGCTGTTGTGGCAGCTTTCCTTGGAGGCGAATAAACCTCCAGGTCTAAATGATGCCATCTCTTTAGCACCTGTACTCAAGCTGAGATCAGCTAAGCTTTAAGTGTTTTCATTTTTTGTTTTTTTTTTATTTATTATTTTTTTCTATAGTTATCTTATTTTAAATGTGTATTAAAATCAGTTTACATTATAAAGTGTTGGTAGTATAGGATACCACAAGCTGTAATGCTTTTGCTGGTTGTATTAAAGTATTTAGTTTGTTTTATTAGATTAAGTTATTATAAAGTTTTTATTAAATTTTGATAATAATATTAATTTATTAATCCATTAATGTATCAGGTCAGTGTGGAATCCATTATAATATATTTTAATGTATGTGTTGTATGCATTATAAGTCTTACCCCTTTAAATGTTTAAGTATCTTGTTCCCTTTAATTAACTAATTGTTTAATTATTTTGATGAATATATAAGGAGTGTTTTTTGTGTAGGTATGCATTTGTCTCCATCTGATGAAGTGGTTTAAACGAAAACGCAGTGCTGGTGTAATCGCGTTAGTGGACTGTATAGTCAAACTTATTGTTTCTGCGTTTTATTGGACTGAAGAGTCGTTTTAATAAAGGCATTTGTGTGGATTACGGATTTGTGCCTCTTCCATCTGTTCTGTATTTTTGACATAGATTCTACCCATCTCATTGGGTGGTGACTTGATGTGTACATGAGTGCAGTCTATGGCAGCTAGTACCTCAGGGTAGTGTGCTACACAATAGAGGTATTTATATCAGGGTTGAGGGGAAATGAAATGTGCTCACTTGCATGTGGTAGGATGGCATCCAAGAACTGGTGGAGTACCCTGGAAGCAGATGGCTGTGAGACCCTTATTATGTCCCCAGCTGGTCTTAGGAAAGTACCTGTAGCTAGTTTTCTAAGGGCTACAAATACTTTTGATTCCACTGAGATGGGTTCCCCTCTGTTGGCTCTGGGTTTGAGTTGAGGGTGGCAGAGCTGAGTGAATTCTTGTAGTATGTCCCTGTTGACCCTGTAGCACTCTACATTCTCCAGCTCATGTAGCTCCTGGAAGGTTACCCTGAGCCTGAACACTCTTCTTCTCCATCTAGCCCCATTGTCAGCAGTAGCAGCAGCATTGACTTCAGCATCTAGCACATACAGATGTAGGGGACCTGCAGCAGCACCTAGCACTCTTTCAGTTAAAATTCCCAAGTCTGTACTCCAATGGTGCAGAATATGGAGGGATCAGATTGTAGGGTGTATGCATACTTTATAGTGGTCTGCTTTAGGTGTTGACTATGTGATTGGCTACATGTGATGCATTCCACTTGCCTAGTGTATCATTAACATCAA